>NW_019214044.1:72374-120304 GCF_002532875.2 Varroa jacobsoni | reverse complement strand
GATTTACATAGATAGATAGATAGATAGATAGATTTACATAGATAGATAGATAGATAGATAGATTTACATAGATAGATAGATAGATAGATAGATTTACATAAAAGTTTTTCAGTTTTTCGCCAAAACTATATCCAGAGCGTTTTCGAATCGGACTCGACGACCGACAACATGAATTGATGCAGCCGTTGAAGATATCTGTGCTTAAGAGATTGATGATTTGAATTGCGATATATTGTATACGCAGCAAACGACACATAAACGAAGAATGCTCGTGGACCTGTAACAAAATCTGTGCATCTCGATAAAACGATCATCCTACATTGTTAGCACCACACTGTCACACGGTCAGGCTTCCTATCGAGGTCGTTTTTGAAAATCGCCAAAAGGCCTGATATCCTATTTTATCTGATTGTGAGTGGACCCGGAATTGCTCATGGAAGCCAACTCATAGAGCGGAGCAAATGTCTGATAAATCTTAATGGTTCCCGTTCAGGCAGCAAAGACAGTAAATTAAATAGGGATTATACAGGATTGAAGCTTCTATGGTGGAAAGAAAATTGGCTTACGTTTAACAGAATAGTAAAGTTTACATTGGAGGATTGCATAAGGATTGCAACTAACTGCAGCTCAAGCTCTAAGCAGCTGCTAACGCTGAAAACAAGTCATCAAAGGTAGAGATTATCCTGAGGCACGGCGAAACTCGTTCAGAAACTTTCAGAGGTCTTAAATCCTGCATTACTTACGAAGCTCGCGCAAATGATTGATTATGCGCTAATGATTTTCTGGTTTTTGCTTGGCGTTAAGGACCGGCTCTGAAGAAATTTGCATTTCTTAGAACAAAGGTAAATGGTAATCATATAGTTATTAATATAATCGTCACATATCTAAAGTGGTGCCAATTGTCCTCGAACCGCAATCTCGTCATGGAGAGCAACTCCATATATTTTTTTCAAACAGAAAGTTTTACTTTCACATACTATGGTAGGTATTTATATATATATATATATATATGATAGTCAAGCGTCTATGATCTATTTCATCGCAAATGATCCTGATTCATTGAGTTCGGCCTTGAAAGGCTCAACACGATCGGGTCGTCGCGTCGGGAGTGGTCGCACACTCGACGTTATCTTACGAAAGTACCATCTAAAAAATTTTCCCAACGATCCAAAACGTAGATAGCGATTTCGAGATACTGGCAACAGAATGTCATCGCCTGGGTACTTTTTTCACCTCATTATTACTTTAGGGAAACATAGCCACTAGCAACGGTACGGCAGTATACGGTTGCTAGCTAGAAGGGTATGGCTGTAGAATGGTAAGCCGCGCGCGTAGATAAATACAAGAGTAGATGGTAGAAATCATGATACAGCTTTTGCTAGATGACGTGGCGCACTAGAAACGGGCGGACAACGGTAGAAAGATAGAGAATGTAACATACAATGAACGAAATTATAAGAAACTAGCCGCGGTGTAGCAGCAGGCGGTTGAGGGCTGACGTGAACAGATGATGTAAGTACTCCATTAGCGAGAAACGGTGCGGGAGTGAAGAGTGAGCCAGAAAGAAAAGCGACGATGGTATTACTGTTATCGTTTGGGATGACGACGACGACGACGACGCCGACGGCAATGGCAACAAAAAACGTCCGTAAACAAGTGGATACAATGAAGTGCCTGAATGAACAAGCGGTTATAGTATGTAAAATACGATAAAAAAGAAGAGTGAAAGGGACGTTTGTTACTCCACATGAGTAGGAGGGGGGAAACATCAGTGTAAGCTGCAGTATAATGTATGAATGCAAAGAAAGAGATCTTAGAACAGCACGCAGACACCTCTCCACAAGCAACGATTTTGTGCGCGTCGGTCCTGTGTGACCGGCGAAGAATGATGGTGTCGATCACTATTATGATATTGTCGAGACACGGAGACGGGATAACGTAGAAAAACGTAACACGATTACTGTGTGCTTACTATAGAAATTGAACGTACAGACGTATTCGTTGTGTGGCTCGATCGTATTTATGAGTTGATGAAGGATGCAGCATTGACGACGGAAAATATAAGGCAAGATAGAAAAAGGTGCTCAACAGCATCCTAGTTGAGGCGGTCTGGGCCCAGCTTCTGAGTCCGCGTTACTGGGCGGTGTCAACGAGCAAAACGCGAACGTTTTTGAACGATCTACGAAAATCTAGGCATTCGAACGATGTCACTCGACCGTTTTTAGCGAAAAGCATTATAAATAATGCTTAAATTTAATGCCACCTAAAACAAAGGGATATGAGGAACGGCTGAATAAGAATCTATTCAGATATAATATGGTAGACTAATAGACCACTGATAGGGCGACAATGGAGTAGGCACACCCAGAGCGCCTGCGAGTACCTACAAACTTATATTTGCCTGGACAGAGCAAACTAGCGCATTGGAGAGACTCTTTAGATACGAATTGCCTTCACGTATTGACAAAACGTACAGCTGGCTAGCCAAGTAGAACAGATATCGAATGCGTGAAGTGCGAGGAAATGACGTATAAAAAAGATAATCGCTGTTTTTCGTTCCTCCGAAAACCTAAGGGGACAGGTGAAGTTGCAGTTGCCAAGCTATACGTACATCTGGATAGAAGACAATGCCAAATAGCAAAAAAGCTGACTAAAACATTGCGCAAGTTGTGCTTGTTCCGGTACTCGTACGGTAGACGTAATAGCGGCAGGAGCTACAGAGGTGGTCTTCGCACTAACAGCAACGATCACAGCGATCGATAGTGCAGTGGCGTGGGTGAAAGAGCGAAGCGGAAACAATGATAGCATGAAAAAGACATGGCAGAATTGTATAGACTGAATTTCTACAAATGAATGGTTGGTTCCGCAATGATTTACTGTGTAAAAGCGCAAAAAAAAATTAACAGGGATAGGACATTGAGATGTAGATGCGAGAGGAGAGTACAGAAACACGGAAAAGGTTGCGTCAAGATTACGATCGACAGAAAAAAACGTCTACCGATGATAAAGAAACGAGCCAGGCGCGGGCCGACGTAGCGCATCCCGAGGCCCAGTTAGTCAATCAGAGTCAGTCAGTTGATCAGCGTAGCTCAGACGCAACATAACGTATCTCAGACCAGACGCAGTAGAAGGCAAACAGGGTTGGTTGCATGACGAAGCACGATTTCTGCTGATGGTCAGATCGATGATATATAGAGCATTTAGATATGGCATAGTATAGAGAGACGCAGAATTGGCATTACTGTTTGATTTGTTGATTGCTGGCTTTCTTACAAAGATTTGAATAGATGCTTGATCGATCGGAGCTAGGTCGATCCACATTCGGGCGCAAATCATTCGAGCGGGGTACAACACGGACGTGGTGCGTACCTGAGCTGGCTGAATTTCCTTGCCATGTGCTGTTGAGAGAAAGATCAGCTCGTAGGTCTGACTAGCTTGCGGAGCATCTGATTAGTCTTGGAAAAGTAGCCTCAGGCACTGTCAAGTAAACCCCCATTTAGAGTGGTGCGCAGGAAAGCTAGTGTTGGGCACTTGCATACGTCGGCAAATCATCATAGGTGTTATCTTGCTACTATCGCTGTGGTGATGCTTGTTGTTGATGTGATTGTAGACACCTGTGGCGCGGCTGTTACAAGTCGTTTTGTCGTCGCGACCGCTACTTCTGATGATGCTGGGTTAAAATCGTTACCGTTGATTGCGACTGGGCCAAGTCAGGATACCCTTGACTGAGGACGTTTCGAGTTGTAGATTTCGAAGAGACAGCAAAAAACTGCCGACTTTGTTGTGGCCTTTGCTAAAGATGATCTATTGTTTCAGTTATTGTTCGCATTGATGGAACATCGCCTAAGATTCCTTGCGAGTGGCCGAGAATGATATCACTGATCGGAGGCCTTTCACTGACGTCTGAAGAGAAAGACAGTATCACCAATGATAATCAAAAGTAGTAGTTCATCGTTGCGAAATCTGCCATTCCTCCATTTGTATCCTCAGAGTAAATATATGTTTTCTATTAAGATTCTGTCCGTTATCGCCTGTCATTGCAGCGCGTTTTGCTTCAACTGTTCCTCGATATATCGGAAAATTTCAATCAATTACATTCTTAGATATACCTGTATATTATAGCACTTATTTTCGGAAAACTAAATATATACAGACTCGTTGCTCGGATCACATCGTCTTAGGCGATTTGTAGTAAAACACGATGCGATATATGCGCAGATAAATACAATCTGGAGCGCTCTGACGATCGTACGCCAAAATCATTATAAGGTGTATATGTATAATAATAATAAAAAGAGAGGTAATCAGATATACTCGTACGGCACCATGTATGCCTTCTGTTTGTGGCCTTATTTTTGTTAGTCATTGTTGTTATTTGTTAATACCGACCCTGAGTGAGATTTCGAGGTACCTTTTTCAATTAAAAATAAATTGAGCATCTAAAGTTAGCATCTGTTATGTACGGCAATCGATATAAATATATATATATATATGAGTTTAATTGAAGAAGACCCGTAGCTGAACTACATCGAGCTAGAGTACGCTGGCGTCAGCAAGTACACAGACAGGATAATAAAAACTATACAATTAAAATTAACAAAAACATTAAAATTTACAAAATCATAAGTCGTATATTCACCTAGCGTTGACGAGATACAGACGTATCATTCGTATAAATCAATTTAGAAGTCTTAGTAATTATGTGTTTTAATAAGAAAAACTTGTTGCGACAATATTATCGCAGTGCAAGTGATGTAGATTTGTCCACGTTTGTTTGTTAATGTCGCAAAAATAGAACGAAAAGCGGCCATTCAATACCAAATGTTTGTAGAAAAATAACAATAAACTTAGGAAAAATATTCTCCTTCTCTAAAAACAAGTAATCTTAGTAATTAGATAATTAAATCTTTTGGTTGATAAAATTTATCTTGTGTTGCAATTATTACCGCTAGAGGGATTAACTTAAAATAGTTAACAATTTAACAAACGATAAAAGTGCATATTTGTTTCTTTTTTGGTACTTTAAAATAAGTAGGTATTGGAAGAGTCAAAAACACTGGGTATTCAAAAAAATCCGTTACCAAATTGATGGCATCAAAATTCAAAAGCAAAAAATCGATTAGAGGAATCCACTTATTCTCCAGCCACCGTGGCATAGTAAGCATGTGACAACAAGGGGTATTGCTGAAAGGAGGAAAAATTGTTTACTCCATATACATAAGCAGTAAACACTGGGTGGGTCAAAGAGAACACTGCAAGAAATCATCGTGCACAAATGAAGACAATTATGCATAACGTACACGAATAGTTTCAGTCTAATGGAAAATAGGCTACATTTATAACACATAATAGTATAGGATTAGTATCAGTCAGTCAGATTTGGAAGCATGCCATATGTCTGAGTACGCTTCGAAGATATTAAGTCCTCACGAGGGTTAGTATAAATAGAATATAGGACGATAGTAGTGTCAGAAATGGCAAAATCTCACTTTCTAACAATGATTTTCAATGGATCCTTTTATTTCCAACATGTATGCTGGTATGGATGTTGTCGCTGCACCTCTGAATCTTGTTTGAAAATTTAGATGCAACACTTTATTGAATAGGAAAACGGATAATGTTGATTTATGCTTTCAATAGTGAATGCAGGAAATCTGCAGAAACCATAAGTAATGCGCGACAGAGGAAGCTTGCAAATATAAGAATCATGTTATAATACTGTAGGTCCTCATAAATACAAAATTTAAAAACAACTATCCAAAAATGGCGTTTAAAAAACTCATTGTGAGAGCGAGAAAAATTAAAAATCTATCAATCAAGCATATTCATTAAGTTATTTTCAAAGTCGAATATGAAAAATAACCAGCGTGGCGTTTTGCCGAATAAAAAGCGTCGCGCTCGCACGAAAATAACTAAGTTGGCATTTTCAAAAACTTCAAAAGTTAACAACAGCTCTCTGCACAAGGTAAAGGGCATTTTTACAAAGTTACCCAGACGTCGAAGAGCAAAATGAGTGTCCCGGCCTCTCTCACGAAACTCACTCAATCAATCATTCGCCGACCCACAAATGCCCAAAAGCCTTGTTACTAAACCCTTCTTTTACACAACGAATTTACCAACGGCATGTGCAGCTACAGTAAGCGATAAGATTGGCAAAAGACAATGACACATCAATAATTTCTACTACAATTAACCTAAAATATACTTACGCAGCTCATGAGATTATATATGGAAAATATAAAGACCCCCTTTGTAGTCTTTATATTTTCCATCTACCCAAAGATCTCGTATGTCCTAGGTTTTCGTTGTTTTTGCAGTTTCTTCACTCAGAAAAGTTGCATAATAGTTGTGAGCTTATGATAAGTCTTTGCACAGCATTTAATTATGATAAATTCCCGAGTTTACGGCAGATCTAGTTTTCATTGACTATCGTAAACAATTAGCCAACTAACAGATAAGTTACGAAAAGGAAGTAAGTTCAACTTACTGACGCATGTGCCGAGCGCATAATTTTAAATAAGAAACCAAATTAACCTATTGAAAATACTAATAATTTCGAGCTGGTTTTGAAAGTAATTTGGCGGTTTTTTGGTTATTAATTTATATCTTCCAACCTCCCTTTTGCCGATTATCATACATTATATAGCGTTGGAAAGCGCTTTTCTTACTTAATCTACGATGCTGATATTGTTGCTTTATCTAAATCACACGGTTGAATCTTAAGTTTGAACTTCAAAAGAGGTGTATTTTCGGTGACGGAAAAGGGTATTTTCGAAACGTACCATTCCTTTTATACCGAGGTCAAAAAAACTTCTGAAACAAGCCTGCCCAAACATAGTTTACTGCGTTCTAACATGACATTTTTTAGCCTAAGAACACGCTTCTAGGCTTTTCGATTTCTGCGAGGACTGCTTTAAGCTAGTTTTGAAAGAAGGTAGTTGCTAGATGGGCTTATATTTCTTAGCTACAGAGGCTTTAAAGTACGTGAAAAAAATAGCTTCTGTTGAATTTATATATTTTTACATCGGTAACAGGTCGGTATCGCAAATTTACTCTTTGATCCGGAAGACCGAAAAAATCAACGACAAAAAAAAATCAAAGAGTCCAAGAAAATGTCCTTCCAACGATATACAACATATTTTCAGCGAGTAAAAAATTATAGAAGCGACGTAATAAATAGAGCATGTCGTTACTTTTCGAGGAGTAGAACACTATAAAGTTATATATCATCATTCGAAGGCAGATTTTTCATTCACGTAGTTAATATCAATACACTTATAGGACTATTAGGACAACCCTATATGCCTTTAAACTATTCATTATATACTGATATATTGAGCCAGAACTAAACGATCAGTATTTTTCTGTTGGAAAGCTTCTCCTAAGTTGATGAGATGATAAAACCTAGCGCTATATATGATAATAGATGGACTTGTATCGAACAACAACCTATTTTATCCAACGATTGTCAGGATGAAGTCGATTCTTGAAAAAGTAAACATCTGAAGATTTGTACACAAACGTTTCGTCACCGATACTTTATACAATTTGGCATCAATTGAGGGTTGTAGTGTTTGTTTCGTAGAAATCAGGACATTTTTTAGGAATATGGAAAGGCATTATTGATACAGGCCTATTGACGATAAAGGTACTACACTATTGCAGTACAAAACCCTTTGGTACCTTGGCATTAAACCTTTATCGTGCTAGACACAGAATATGGGCATAGTAAAATTTACCTTCTTTTTTGTGCCGTTCAAAAACTCCTTGTACATGGCTGACCGAAGGTATCTTGGATAGCTATCATTCTTCATTAACTGATATACATGTGCCTGAAACAACATAAGTTCAATGCCAACATGTCACTGTCAACGGTAGTTTCCCAAAAAGGTTGTCTGCTCGAATAGTAGACTTCGCTTGGAACCGGTTTGTATTGCTGCTATCACACAAAAGCTCTACGTTTGTCATGATCTTTAATACGTGCACACGTGAACGATAATTCATTCTAAGCGACATTATAGCTACCCAACGGCAGTTGTACTAACCGCAGCTTCTTCGAACGCCCAGCGATCTCCATTCTTTCCTTCTATGTTGCGACGGGTATGCTCGAAGCTTCTCGAGTCGATGTTGATCGGACAATTTGCGTCCGACGCAAGATATTCATTCCAGATCTCCTGGACAGTAGTTGCCACTTCCTTCGAATGTACTTGCCGCCGAAGTTCCTGTAATAATGCATAGTACAACGAATATGACATGAAGAGTCAGACTTGTGAAGACATCGGGTCTACGTATGTTGTAGATTTAAGGCGAGAGATTGATTTGAGTACGAGGTCTTGAATCACTTGCAGACACCTTCATCTGTTTGATGGATTCACACGCGGTCTTAGTTGAGTCAGAGTATCTAGACGCACCTGGACTGCTTCCCAAAACTTGAGATTTTCGGCCGAAAATTCCTTTTCAAGAAATTGGAAGAACTGTTCTTTACCGGCCGGATCCCGTAGAAGTTCATTCAACGAAAATGCCCACCGCCGAACGCGACGTGGTGCGATTTCCTACAATAAAAACAAGCTTTCATCTATCAATGGCCGTAATATATCCAGGATACTATACTTGTTATTCACGTCCTTTTCTCGAATCAAATTTATTTCAATAAATTATTTTAATTATATTGAAAACAATAATGAAGAAGTGAAGGACGGCAGCTGTTATAGATATGTTGGTCCTTCTACTAGTTTTTTTTTTGCAAGGTTGTTTCGAATTCGTTACGCTTATTATCTTATACGAATTATATTTCAAACATTATTATGAATCTCATTTCAATATAATTTGTCAAAATGGCATAAATGAATGATCAAAAATATTAAGCCTAATCTATTAATCTAGGAAGGAAATTGGGCGTAAAACGTCAATTGATCTTTGACTTCTATTGTAATAAGGTAGGCAAACATGTAGACTAATAATACACGTCTACATACATACGGGTGTGAGTATACAAATAGCAGAAGCTATATTTCTAGCGGTGAATAAATAGATTCACAGTTGGAATACGTTGACTACGAATCTATTTTTTTCATTTATGTAAGTTTCATTTAACCCCCGCCGCCCTTTACCGTTCGGTTTCACCTTCAGTGTTATACCGCATCTTTGCTCTTACGTACCTTATTTTGTTTCTCCGCCTCCCACATTTCGGTCGAGTCTGATATCCAGGGGTTGGACGGCTCGGCTGGCGTCACGAACGCGTCATATTCGGCATACTGTTCGAAGTAGCTCATATATGATTCAGCAACCTATATTTTTTCATCCACATGTAACCAGATGTGCAAAAAAAAACATAACAAAAAAATCATCTTATAAGATGTGCTATTTATATGACTCATGGGCCCTTTACGCACGTTTCAGCAACACACGGGAACCGGCAGAACCGAAGTAATTAGCAAAGTCTTGCAAGTACGGTTAGTTAGCCGGTTTTAAGCGCTCTGCAAAGTCTGCTTCCGAAACCTTTTAGGATGAGTCAGCCATTGGCTGGCCTTAGATAGGCCGAACACAAAGGCAAACCTTACAGTCGGATAGGCAGATAGGCAAGCATATATTACCAACGAAAAAACAAACTTGGATAAAGGCTTTCGTTTTCTAAAATATCTCTATCTAGCTAAAGGCCCTGTGATTTCTTTTAGTCTAATCTACTATTCTGGAAAAACTGCTTTAGCACGACACCGCTAGCCCAGGCAGTCAATGAAAACTTTCGCTGACTTGCTGTGTGCTAGACGCAAGTAGTATTTATGTAGGATCTTCAAATTTATCTTCAACATATCACCTTGAAGCTTATCCTTGTTTTTGCTCTACAATAATCTAATCCGGGCCACGACACGCATTCATATGCCTCGAGCATTCTCTTCAATATTATCTACTGTTGCGTATCGTTGTAGTTGAACGCCATTTGCAATCGTACCTTTGATGTCTTCACATTAACCCTGTCCAATCGGGCTCGTAGGGCGTCAGCCTCAGCTCGCAGGCTTTCCAAGGGATGTGAGGCAAGAAGGTCCGTTTGTGCCGAGTGCTCTTTTGTCCCAGCCGTACTTCCCCCGCTACTACTTCCGGTAGCCTTTGGCTTATTCATGCGACACGCCTTCTTAATGTCCACTTCCGTCGTATTTACGCAGCCCGGCTGTCGATGACATCAAGAAAGTTAGACTAACAATCACAGGACTTAGCTTGGTGGGTAACGGATTTGGCTGCAAATCTTAAGGGTATTCGTCTAGATTCGAATCCGCGCATAGACACAGTCCGTTTCGTGCTGGAAGCCAGCCGTCTGATGAAATGCAAAATGGCGGCGCCGGACGTAAAACATTTAGCCATTATATAAAAATAGCAGAGACACTCTAATACAACAGTAAGAACTTTACTAAGCAACGCTATCCTAGTGTGTATGATATCAACGAGAAACTAAACATCAGATGATAGACATAGGGCATGGTTCTTTGTGCTGATAATAACAATTAAGCTTCAGCTGCTTTACGAAGTAGTTCAGCGGTCAGCCGCAGATGATACGGCTTCTAAAGGCGAAAATCATAAATAGAACTAAAATAAAAAATAATTATTTTAACAATATGTAGTTCAAATGGAAAAATAAAGTAATGCCTCTACGTTGCCATACCCGTTCCTATATAATATCATTTAGAGCTTGAAAACAGATTGATGATGGGGTCTAAACAGTTGTTTTAAGTATTTGAAACAGGCTTCATTGACTTACTTTGCCTTAAGTTCTTTCCGTTTTAAACACACTCACACTATGCACACATATATATATATAAAATGTTACTAGGATTTAACGATATAGTAAAAACAACAACAAAATTCGGTAGGTGTATCAGACTTTCATTTTCCACTCAGCTCGACCAGGATTAATATCACAAAGTTCTGCACTTACCACGGGCCGATGGACGTCCCAAAATGCCCTTTCCTGACTGTCGAGCACTTTTCGTTCGATCTTGTCACGTTTCTTATCGACCTTAGCCTGAGCCTCGGCACGCATAAAGATGAACTCCCACTTACGGGAAAACATCTTCTGTAGTCTGGCGAGATTTTCTGCTTCGTAGTCAGCGAGCTCCAGTCGAGTCTTATTCTGCATCGTTCGCTTACAGAGGTACACAGCTGAAGCCATTGAAAAGCATTATATGATATCATGACAACAAGAGAAACAACAATCGCAAAAGAAGTCAGAAGCCCAGGCATCCACAGATAAATATCGTTGCGTTAGAGAAGACCCCGTAGATATAGTGGGAATCGACAGTGGCCAAATTCGGGTGATGAGTCGTGCGCGATGACGATCAAAAGTCAGGCAGGCAGCGTCCAGAGATCGGTAAGGGGAGACCGCCATGGCAACAGGCACAGCAAAAACAAACGTAAAAGACGCTGAGTTAGAGTTAATTAACAAACTGATTCTGGCTGCACACGAATCTCGGCTGTATCGGCATCGCAATGTCCTTGACGGATAATTGAGCTATGGTCTAAGCCGCTCAGGGTAGTCCTAGACGTAAGACCCCCTCTGGAAGTCTCGCAGTAACCGGTTGAAACCCCCACTAGATAGAGGAGATGGCAAAAGACAGTAAGTTACATTAGCATCAACCAGCCGTCCCAGACCAATCATCGGGTGTGGCAGACCTGTTTCATGTGCTCTCTGAATAATCTGTGGCTGCGCCTACCTTCAAATCGACAGTGAAGGCCGTAGCAAATGAAGCGCAACTCTCCGTATGACCGGTAGGACACTCATCTACGCGACAGATTGCTCGCCTCGACCCTGCGTAGGACTCCATATCTATTACGTAAGGACTGCGCAAAATTCAAGTCGTTTGCAATGAGCCAAAATAAATTGTCGCTTTTGTTTGTATAAAGAAATACAATGCAAGGCGGCATAGGCGCGCGTTTCAAGACGAAGGCGTATGATCCTGTTCCTCTAGTGAGCAACTTAAGGGGCCTAGGCCACTACAACATATGGTTATATGAATGAACGAAGTGACACTGAATTCCTAATAGTGTTTTGTAATTGATTTATATGACACTAAATTTCTTTGCTATTATACGATGGACAGAAAAAAATAACAGATAGTACGATTAATCAATCAGGCTAGACAGGTGGTAAATAGCTTACTGCAGTTGTTAGCGTTGTTTAAAAAAAGGATGTCTCCGTATATATATCAATGAATAATGATTCGAAAAGTAATTGAAGTCTATTGTATGCATCTTTCGGGACGTCAAGTGGACAGGAATTAAACCATTTCTGTTGCTTCCTTAAAATTATACTATACAAAGCACATAAAAAAATGTATACACTTTATTTAATTAGATCATTCTTTTTTACTCAATTGGACTGAATTACCTAAATTTACTACTATTTATCCACGTATTTTGGAAAATTTTGGTGTAGATGCCAAAGGTTATTTCCAGCAAGACGAAGCACTTGCGCACTCTCGCCGTGACGGAGTCGTGTATTTTAATGAGCATCTTCCACACAGATGGGTTGGATGAATAAGACCCATTAAACATTCTACCTGTTTCCCAGATCTGTTGCCAATAGCTTTATCTTGTGGGACTACCTTAGGGATAAAGTCTATGCCTAAAACCACCAAACTGAGATATTCAAAAGATTGAATATGGAGATCAATAGTTCACCGTTATTAACATTGCATTAATTAGAAAGATAATAACTTTAAACATCTGCAATGGAAGGAAAAATGGTACATTTTTATAAAAATTCCTCTCTAATTCAATTACGAATTATATATAACTAAAAATTTAAGCCGTAATCGTTAAAACTGCGCCTTAATTTTTTTGACACACTTTGTATGTATATATATATATATATATAAGGCAAATTAGAATTTATTGACGCTACCTGCAAAAGCAGCTAGGTCACATAACGTACCGTAATCGTTGTTTTCAGGTTCCCAACATTTTGATGGCCAAAAATAGGGTGTTTGGAAGCGGTAATAAGTCTGGTCTGCCTTGACAGTCAATACATGATCATCAATCGGGAATAAATAGCCGTATGAGGCGATCAGGTGAGCCAGATGAAGTGCTTCTTGCGTGTCATCAACGTCGAGGTTGCGCAATACCCACTGCACGACATCACAGCCGGTGAAAACGCTCGGGATTTTTGTTAAAAACTTTTTCACTGTTCGAACGGGCACCCCACTCTGTTCGTCCTGCATCGATGCCAATAATTTCTCCATCTAAAGGAAGGAACAGCAGATGAATGACCATAGACGTTAATGAACCTTCTTAGTAGCCTCTGAGAAGGACAAAAACAGAACGTAGCAAGATATCATAAGGATCATAGGTTTCCGCTGAGAATAGTTTGAAAACCAAGTAGATCCGAACTGGTGTTCCAGGGCCATACGTAAATGTAGCAACCTGAATAGATTTAATCCGTTCGCGATTCAGTATCATCCAGCCATTACGCATACGGAGGATATACAGGCAAAATTTGTGATGCACCGTTGAAAATGTAGAAAGGCACTAAAAAATATTTAAAAAAAAAAAAACATTTTCCCTGGATGGATCTGTAAAGTGTCTAGGGTTGCGTTTAAAACTTTTTTCATACGTTGAATTAAATTTTAATTGAACCCAACTATTTTTCTAGGCAGATTCCCAAGGTCGCAACAATGAAACGCCCATTAGAGTTCATCAACCGATGCCGAGATGTTGCCTTGCAAAAAGGATTATCTTGACCCTATATAGAGAAAATGTATATTTTCCTTACATACATTATGAATATATATGAATGAAGGCGAAAAAGTCCAGCTAGTTAGACTCTAACTTGACGTTTTCTTCAAATGTGTTTGATTAACCAATCGAGTATTTTTATAACACAATCAAAAACAGTATCCCATAAAACTATAATCGAATAATGAAAAAACAACTTCCTCACTAAATATGCACTCGTTTTTTATATCTTTTTTTTTTTTTTTTATTTTTTGTCATTGAGGACGGCGCTTTGTTGGTTCGAAAAAAAAAAAGCAGCGAACCTGCTGCTTAAGCAGCCTGAGAGCCTGAGGAGCAGAAATTCCGACCCAAAAAACCACTAGGTCACAGTATGTCTCGTGTATAAACATTTTCTGTAGTTGTCCACTATGAGAAAGCATAGACTATTGTTTCAGGCAATGCAGTCCATTAATGTTTAGGTATTTATCGTAAGAATATCCAAGCCTCTTTTGTTCGTGTGAGATTAGCTCCTAAATAGATATAGAATCAGTTTTCAAACTGGGTCGCTCGAAGATGCCTTTCTTATGTCCAATATAATCTGTTATGATTAAGGCCTTGTGAAAAAATCAGTCATTAAGTAGAATTGTCACACAAAAAATTTCATAGACTTTTTTTTGATACATTATTAAGTACATATATGCCCCCAATCGGGTTTTTCGTCTATTCCTCAAAACTTCAGAGTAAATTAGTAGCATTTATATAGCACAGCCATTAAATGAGAATTGCCTACGATCATCTCTACAGCAGCTGTCATTTAATCGGGGCAAATAAGTCTCCACTCATCCTTGACACACTTTGTTTTACCAACTCGATACCGTTAGTACTAACTTCCAAGCCGATCGTAATAATACTGAATTGTTTTAACAACAGGTGACGCAGCCCTGGCCTGCCGTCAGCATGGCTCGCAACACTTACTGAGGCCTTACAGCTGCATGAATGGTTATTGCGGTTTTTCGACTGCATGTAAAGAGATTTTACGTGCTTGTCCAACATGAAGGTGTTCACAGTGATGCTCAATCCAATTGGCCTGCATTAAGCATTACCCAGTAATATCCATTCTCCTAATGGGCCGGTTTTGCCTCCGGCAGATTATTGCAAAAGTGTGCAGTGCTCACGTCGCGTGTAGCCCCACGATGATTAATATAGAAATGTTGTTTGTTTTCTCCTTCAATATACGATCTACTTAATTTGGATGTTGCATGATTTGAAGATAATTATCATGCTTGACCGCTAATTATTACCCCTTGTGCCTCTAAAGGCCGAACCGAGGAAGAAGGTCCTTAACCTTAGGTTGCTCAACACGCTCCCCGTGAGAGTTTGGTGCGAAACATATTTGCGTGCTAATATTAGGGGTGCGTTGTGATTGAGATCCGAAGCCGGACATAGACAGGGTTCGTTTTGTGCTGGGAGCCAATCGTGTGATGGAATGATTAACAGTGGTACCGGGCGTAAAACTCGAAACCTAGGAAAATGACGTGATACGAATTACAGGCGAATAGGCGGCCACTATAATTCAATAGTATTATGGTAGCGTCCAAACCAGAACATTTGGGTTACTGCATTCAACTCCGTGCGCGACTTGTTTGCCCTTTCTTTGTCACTATACATGTCCGTTCCCACTACTATATTTGCCCGTTACTTACTTAAGCTATAGTTCAAGCGCTATTTTGAATTATTCTTAATCCTACATCTAGAATCTTCGTCATTGTAACAAAACACCAAACATCGGCTATTTTCCTCACTTAAAAAAAAAGAGACGAATTAAATAACGAAGCTAAACCTCTTAGTCTCGTAGACCGCTAATCCTAATTTAATGTATCATCTGCTACTCGGTCCAAACCTTTCTGCAGACGATTTGATTCGGGTTTTCCTGTCCCGCCGGATCAGTTTTGCGACGATACGCCATTGCGGGGTGACTGCTGCCCGTTTCTTGGGCAACTGCAACGGGCTGGGGTCGTCCCGGGCCGGTACGAAAATTCTGGCAGCACGTGGGTTTGGCGCGCGGCGGCCGCTGGAACGAGCCCCAGCCCGACGTCGCCAGCGAGCCAAACTCCTTCACCTTGTCGGCGTTTCGGCCGCGCTGCGAAAACGTCGAACGTTACAAACTACTCGGGCCACAAGCTCCTCGCTTTTTCTCTTTCAGCTACTCTGAGCCTTGCCTAATTCACAACACCAATAATCAAGCTACGATGAACGATGATAGTTCATGGACTTGTTATATGTCTCGCGCTGAACAGCCCCCCCCTGAACTCAGTTCGTTCAGACACAAGCGACTGTGGTTCACTGTCACCACTAACTGGGCAACAATTGGCCGCAGTCGAGAGCTGCCACACCAGACTGCTGTTGGCTGTGTACACGCACGCAGCCACTAAATAGGAAACTGACGACGAGAACAGCAAGCTAAGAATGCGTTGGCCTGTTTTCTGTTAAGCTAACTCTTCACCCCGAATTCCATCTGACGCAGCAGGTACGCTACGAGGCCAAAGCGGCCCTGCTGCAGGGCGTTTTGCTGAATTGCGCTTCGTGGCTGATACAGCAGCGGCCGAAACAGTAGAATATAATGGCGATGTCCACAAGTTTGTGAGGGAATGGCATGGTACAATCGAATAGTACAGAGGATCTATAGTAGTTGTTGTTGTTGTTGTTGTGCTAGCACCGACGGTTGTCATAGAAATAGTAGTAACAGTAACATTGTACAGAGCTATCGCCGTTTAAGTAACAATGTAGTTAGAAACTAGAGTTGTTACTATCGTAGATTACACAGAGTGACGCTTTTATTACTCTCGTTAGCCTGCAACGCACGGTTGTAGCAGGTGAATTAAATGGTCGGCCAGCTGACAGATGGACGCTGAGTCGATTCGATACGTGTTCACGTATCGGCAGACCACGCTACGCCACTAACTGACGCTATGCTTGACTTCAATCGGCTCGTTGCTGTCAAATCTCGGCCGATCCACTTTATGCCGGTAGACCTGTCGCTCAATCTATTCGTCGTCGGTTACTTCGACATAGTTCTTCCTCTTCCTTTCCCGCTATCGTTGATTAACAGGAGAAATAGTTCTAACCTATTTCTTTCTCTGTTTTTCTCCTTCAGATCAGACAATCACTGATAATACTAATAACTATAACAGTAATAACATAACATTGTATGTACTGAGTTGTATAGATACATTTAGGCCCGCAGGCTCCCTTCGCAAGCTATATGTGACCTGAACGGCCTACAGCGGCACTGCCACCACTAAACTCACTGCATAATCTGCACGCCTGACAGCGGCAGATATAGCAGCAATCAAAGCGGCAGGAGTTGTCTTTTGCAGCGGATAAACAGCGACTCGATTGCATCGGAGGCATCATGTCGTTAAGCGATCTGAGTAAGCGTTATCAGAGTGCCGAATTACCACAGGTAGTGCTGGCTGACGATATTGACGCCGGCTGCGGTGAGCGAGCCACTGATCACGCTAGCGTTGTTTAATGCGACGACAACCTGCGACCGTCATTCAGAGGAAGTTGCACATGAGGGAGCTGCCAATATCTGATGAGCTGATGGTAGGACATTGGCGATGACCACGAATGATCGAGGTTGTAGAGGTGATCATGGCAAAGGTTGCTTCCTTTGCTGACCTAATCGCTATCGTTTGTGTACACACATTTCACTTGGCCGCTTAATACAAACATGAGTCTTTTCATTTCCGAAAATAACTGATGAACAGACAGGGGTCATGCATCAAATCTGCGTCGATCATTCTTCAATCGGCAGTCACTCAACCGGATAGTGAAGTGGGTCAACGAGGCAGATGAATGTGAGATCAACTAGAAAACTACTATAGCTATACAATTTATCAGACAAGCGAAATGCGGCAGCGTGCTTATCAATATCCTTCTCTTTGATTAACGGCACGACAGTCGTATTAACGAATAACGCGTACGTTGTTATTGTTTTCACAACTGCCCCAGGGTCGTGGGCGCCAGCGAAGCCGGACATTAACGGCCAGCCTCGGCCGCAACACGAATTCATAAACGCGTTAGTGGCGGATCGCGGCGCCGCCGTTCGCCGCCGATGTCTACGTAGACGACGGGCATTGCCTGAAGATGCCTGAGACGCTCCTCTGCTTGGCACTTGTCGTATTTGTTTCCCAACTTGTCAAGTTCGGCTTCGTCAAAGTAAACGTTGGTCTTTTTAAAGGAACAAAGACCACACACAACGCGAGGATATTGAGGCGATCACGATGCTGATACGGGTAATCCGTAGGGACCTACTCGCGTTTTTCGTCCTAGTCGTGGTCCTTTTTTTAACGACAGTCGCGACGATTTTTCCCCGATTTAACAAAGAAAGCTCGACAAGATCGAAGGGGCAATTATCAACGCAACAATAATTACTTTTTTGCGATTACTAACTAAGTCTTGATCCTATCCTGATCGGAGTTGCGGCCTCTATCTCACAATATCAGCGCAGCTGGAAGGCGCAACGATGACGGCTTCGGTAGCAAAAGCAAAGCGATTGGTAAATCACTCTAACCAGACGCGATCTGCAACGCGTTGGTCGGTGCGTCGAACTAGAACGCTTCCAGAAACGGTGATGTTTCTACACGCTAACAAGTGCAATGCACAAAACAGTTTATACAAATGTGTTACAAGATGTCGCAGTCGTCAATGTACCTTTGTCCACCACACAGCTTGGGTCCATACTCATTCCAATGGCAAGTTAGGCCTATCCGAATATCGGCAAATTGCTCGCGCCTGCCTTTCTGTTCCGTTACTCCTTCACCGCTCTGACTGCCTGGCACACTCGAACGCACACTTCTGCAGGTTCCGTCCCCACCACTGAAACCACTTATTCACACCCTAGACGGGGAAATAGTAAGTAAACACAAAATGCTGCGGTGATTGGGGTCCCAAAAGTGATCGCGGCGGCAGCACCAGTTCGGCGGGATACTAAACGCGAGCAGGCGTGAATTCGGCAAGACGGCGGCCAGCTATACGTATAGCAGTGTGAACTATGAAAGCGGTGGTGAGGCGGCAGTGCTAATACTCGCGCCCGGTACATCACGATGGCGCTTCAGTCCGACGGACCGTACTGAAGACAACGGCTAAGACTTCAACTCGACACGGGTTGTGGGCCATTTACGAACAATGTTAATATTGTTTTGCCATTCCCGCTCCTGCTGCAGGTGCTATTACCGCGGCCATAACCCGCATTTATTTATCGGTCTTGCTTCGGGGTATTTCACGCTGGTACCAACCGCCAAGGGCAAACGAATTCGCCGAAACCAATCGGATCACTCTGCAGCACTACACTCAATCCCTAATGCTGTTTCTGGCGAGACTAGTTCGGTCTACCTGCCACTTCCAACATTGCTTTTATCGTTTGTGCAATCAAAGAAATGATGCTTGGCGGCCAACGCCCCCGCTTAATCCCAGCCCTACAGCAATCCTCCTGTTACTTGCCGTTTCTAACTGAGCCCAATGCAAAGCTGCTAGAAAGGCTCCCGAAGGAGCTCACCACACAGCAGACTACAGCAGCAGCTAACGCTTAACAGGGCCTGCGATCGCCAGCAGCAGCAGGGCATAACCGCCCCTGCTTTTTAGTGGGAAGCGAGAGGTTCTGAGAGCATCCTCCTCTCTCTTTGAGCCCCCTTTTCCTTGAGGAAAAATAGCCCTCCTCCGCTAAGCCCCTTCCCGATGCCGACGGCATTTTGGGCCCTTTTCGAGAAAGGGCGTATCCAAGGAGAGGTAAAGTGGTCCGGTGATATGACGAGCCCACGGTAACTCGTGCGTACGAAAAGCTAAGATGTAGCGTGGATCACAACGAGAAAAAGCGCGATCTAGAGCTAAGCGGGCCGCATCTTGATTTGCTAGATGGACCAAGAATTAAATCGAGTGATAATAGCTTACAGAAAATGTTCCTAGTTGTTGTTTGTAGAGATATCCGGCACATAAGATATACAGGCATCGCTACGATTTTAAAGGTTGGTACATCGAAAGGTGCACCTGTTTCAGCGTTTTTGGAATGAACTTCCTAAGCCTGCACTTGCCCGTTTCTGACCGCTCAAATATACTTAGAAGCCAACAGCGGTCTATGATAATGCAACGCTTGTACAGATTCCACGTTGCGCTCTAACCTTTCATTTGTATTCATATGTATTTAAATCGGAAAAATTGATACTAAAAACTTCACTGAGAAATAGTGCTACTATAACACCTTCACAACGCAACAATCATCACCCTGAAGACGTGGCTAAATACTGGTTTGGCACATTTTTTTATCTTTTATTTCAAGGCTCCGCTTAAACATATCGGTGACTAAGTAGATCGCAAATTCGCCTAATAAGATACATCTACATAAGCCTCATTAAACTTAAAGAAACTTTGCGAAACTTCTAACACGGTTCTTCATATCAGTTCATTACCGACAAACAGTCGCCAAAAAAAAAGAGTAGTAAAAACAGACCTGCAATGCATAAAAACTAAAATCGATCCAATCCTCCCTAATTGACGAGCGGTGATTTCGTTTCAAATTACGCAAAAAAAATTGTTATCGAATAGGGTATATGAATATACTAGATAACGTAACCATCCGGCTGATTTGTTATAAGTGGCGCTTTGATGTTTTGCCCCCATGATTTGTCCAGCTGCTACAATGACCATTGGTGCCACGTCCGGCTTATCTGAATGCGACATTTTTTTCCACTAAAGCTTCAAACTCTTTGCGTTTTCCTACGGTGTCCGCCAACCCAGCGTGGCCTGCCCGTTGTGATGAAAGCAGTCACGTTATGCATGGCGCCATCAGAGCGAACAGAGAAAATTGAGACCAAGACCGTACAGCGAAGGACACTTCGCTAATATCGAGAAACACGACGCTATGGAAACATATGAAGTATGCTAGAAAGATCACCAAAAGTAGGCAAAAAGCTCTGCGAATTGTGCGTCAAATGAAACGTTTCAGAAATTGAAAAGGAAACGCGGGTTCGAGGTTATTGGTGTGTGTTATCTATTATGGAAATATATAGCAGTTTCGATTCGTGGATACTCTAAAGGACAAATATATATGGATATTCTTGTATATAGATATAATTATTAAAATTGTTCATTACTAAACGGGCCATATGTATATATATATATATATATATATATATATATATATATATATATATATGGGCTGGTACGCTCAAATTGGAGCAAATCTTCGTGTGTTATTTGTCATAACAAGGATAGGCTTATTCCTTACTCCAGGTACCATGTGAAGGTCAATTTCGAACAAAACAACAAACTCGTCACGGCAAACAACAAAGTGCCGTTTTAAAATTATATTAAAAAGATTAGCGAGACACAAACTCCACGAAGACAAAACTGCACATACGGATTCTGAGACATCCAATAAATACTCTAAACCGAAAGATTCTCAATCAGGTTTAGATTTGAAAAGCTCGAAATAACAATTTGTTACAAACATCTAGGCGCATCGAAATTGGTCGAAAAGCCATTTTTGATGCACCTGGGTGCTTTGTTGCGGCTGTTTTGAATAGGCGAATACCAGCTGCCGATCAAGTTGGTCAGCAAACGGTTAGTCTTGCTGCGCTTCTTTATACCTCTGAAACATTTTCACCATTTTAAAGCTCTGCATCTTTTTCGCCCGCTAAACGTCAAACTTTCAATTCCACTAGAAGAAAATTATTATATATAGCGTATTTAAGCGACAGTCTAACGAGTTTCTATCTACGAAAACGGCTTGATACACCGTTGAAGATTAATTGCAGATTGAACAAGGAGTACCCCAGAAGTGACTAGTTAGTGGTTTGGATCCGAAGTTGAAGCTCCAATCGCAGTGGATGGTAATTATGTTTAGCAAACGTCATTGACAAAAGTGACACTTTTAACCCATTTTGTTTGTGTGTCCATTGTTGTCTAGATAGATGTACGTTCCGGTAGCTAAAAACATATACGTACCATTTGATTAGGGAAGCTACAAACTAAAATAGATATATCAGTGTATTTCATCTCTAGCAATCAACAACAATCATCAATATAACGGTCGTACAATTCAGTTACAGCTACGATTTGAAGCCCGGGCTAGTCATTTGTAAAATATCAACTTGGCCACTTGGTAAGGTCCTACTAAAACACACTATACGCGAAAATCCCGGCCGAGTTAGGGTGCCAAGGCTTCCAAAAATACAGAGGCTCAAAACGGCCGTTAACGAAACACTGTTTTCGGCCCCTTATGGTGCCATTAAAATTCCAATGACCAACTGTTATCCAATTTCTTCACGCGGGATAAACCTTCATAAGGATTACAGACCTTCTGTGTTGTTTCGAATCGCTGGTCTTTGACATCATAAATACGGCTGTAGCAGAAGATTCTAACACAACATAACGGAAAATCCGCCGAAGATGGAACGATACCCTCCAAATACGCAGTTCTGGTAATTCGTTCGTTTCGATCAAGCAGTTAACAAGAAATGAAGATTTTATGTGAGTGGGCCTAATATATCACCGATACTTTGTGTAGACTTCAGGTATGCGTCATATGTCATCAAAATCGTACCAATGCCCCTTGAAGTTGAAAGCTAAAATCGATGTCGTTTGCTTTTTAGTGCTCCCACGAACGACACAACCGATAATTTTCATTTTTGACGGCGCAATATTTACAATTGACGCCAAAATGATGATAGCTCGCTTATGACTTAGCGAATGTGTTTATGATCGGTAGAAGTTAACTTTTGGCAAATGTGCATGTTTTCAGTACGGTAAATAAGACGTGAAGGACACGCCATGCTACCATATTCTTCCCTAAGAAAATTTATCGGTGTGAACCACAAGCTACTGTTCTTTTAAGGTCACAGGCATGGTCCTGAATGAGTATACATAACACTACCGTATAGTGCAGATTTAAGCCCGCCGCGTAGCTTCGTATGGAGCTTTATTTAAGATGAGTTGTGACATGGCAACGTCCTCCTCTTTACTCGTGACGCTAGCATATTTGCAGAGGAAATATTTGGAAAGGGTCTGAGCTATTTAATTTCGTAGTTGAAGATGCAATCGCGGTGCTTGGTGAGTATATTAAATCTGACCGTCAGAGATGGCACTTTTACCATATACAACACATGTCGCTGAAATGTGTTTTTGTTTTGATACAGTTCGAAAAACAACAGTGGCAGCATTGCGGCGATGGGCTACACGTGACGGCGCTGGCCGTAGATCCCCTGCAGCACATCAGCTGACGAGGTACTTCTCGAATTACTGCTAGGGTTTAAAGCCGTGCTGCCGGAAAAGCCGCCAGAGTCGCGATAGACCCAAAGCCCAGTCGTTCTTTAAGCTGTGGAAAAAGACCCAAGTCCGGCTTTGCCAGTGGATACGAGTCCCTTAAGTGACCTTTCCACGTCAAACGTTTCGATCCTGGAAGTCCATCTTCCTACGTCTTCCACGCCATTACCCCCACAAATCACGATAGTTGCTGTCCAAGTTTGCGCTGGAGTGGAAAGTTGAACGATCCGCGGGGTATACGTATCGCTTACGAGATCCTCGTAACGGCGTGTCATTGACAATGTATGAAATATTCAGACAAGTTGAATCTGGGGCGTAGGCATTACGCCCGATAGCGTGAACGAGTGAATTATATAGTTACAATAAAAATATTCCTGGTTACGGATAGTTGCGGGTATATAGCGTCCTGCCAATCAGTCAAATACCGGTCGACACCCATCAAACCTCGATATTTCTACAATATGTATATATATATATGTATATATATATATATATGTATATACATATATATATATATATATATATATATATATATACAGCGCCAAATATGGATTTTTGTTTTTCATCTACTGATTTATCATCAGGTATACTTAGTCACCTAAATAATATTAGAAAAACGTTAATCCACAACCATAATTTCTAAACTGAGGAGCATATTTGTATAATCGTTTCTAGCCATTTTTTTTAGAAAACAAAGGCTTCTGTGGTGCGAAAATGTCCAAACTTTATTCAAATGCATCTCTCACGCTCGTATACTACCAATATTGAATTATACTCAATTAAATTATATATATCATCATTGGCATTCGTCCTTGACGATAAAGCATCGTTCTCGTGTCATCTGCCTTCGATCTCCTCGAACATTCCGTGCATATTCTTATTTGTAACTATAAACATGCATATATATATATATATATGCATTATTGTTAATACCATATCTTTACCGTATGTCGCCTTGCTTGTTTTATTTTGCAGTAATGTCAACACTCTCACCTAACAAAGCAGTGACCCCTATAAGAGGAATAATGGAAACAACGAAATTAATGAGTCGGCAGTCGATTACATCAAACGATGAGCCTAATAGATCCTTTGATGTAGAGGCAGGCATCTTGAAATTGGCTGGCACGTTTTCGCCAATCGTTCAATACACATGAAGGTTACGCGTATACGAACAGGCTGTAGGCTAACAGTATCTGACGCTCACATTATGACGATAGGAATCAGCAGTTACTGAACAAAATTCTAGTTTGTTTAGGAATTAACTATGGTTAATTCAGATATACGAATCTTGGTGGTGATTCAGTGGTGAGAAATCGAAGCAACAGCAAGATCCCATTATCACACAAGGTAGGTCGTGGAGAACCGTTTCTTTCCCGCTACCTAAGCCTAGTAACCCTGTAGTTACCAGAGAGTCGTGTCTTTAATGATACACATTGTTAACTGGCAAACGCGAATTGCTCACTAGGTAATCATGCATTTGTAGTTTACTGTGTTAATGAAAAATGTTTGTGTTGGGCCCCTCAAACATTTCTGGGCCGCTTGACTGAGAATCCTAAGAGGTCAATGTAATGTCGGTTTCACAACTGCATATTTACTACCGTACATTCAAGGACCATTACTAAACCTTTGACTGATGCACTTATTATCTAGAGGGAGTGTCAGAGGACATTCTATTATACGCTTGCATAAAGCAAGTTAATCTGTCTTCCTTGGGTCAAAACAGATATACTGTAAATTGTGTACGCGTAGGACTCTGTTGAAGCAGTTGGTATCTTAACACATCCCTAAAAACGCCTTACGTGCATACAAATATCATTGGATACGACTGAAAATGTCTCCAGGCAGGTAATTTCATGCGTTACATACGCAACCACACAAAGATACACAGAGCCCCATTGAAAAACAAGATGCGTCTCAGTTCGCTCAAGATTGATTGATCCATCCAGCTTGGGTCTCCCCTCGATTCAGCGTCTTTGCTTTTATTCTAATTATTAATATAAAGCTAGATCTTTTTGAGTCATCTGATTAGAGCAAATTAGAGCCCGCCACCTGAACGGTCTACGGAAAGCTTTTTCTCGTAGTCTCGGTCCACAGCCTTGGCGAGTCGGCTGCTTGTCACCTTGCCGGTCTTAAGACCTGACATGAGTTCGAGGTATTCACCGAGCTCAATCTGGCCATTCTTGTTTATATCCACTTCATTAAGCATTTCATGAAGCTGCTCTTGACTGACCTGAGCCTCACCTGATTCTTTCAGGGTTCTGTAACCGTATTTAATAAAGCGAAAAATAAACTTAGCGATATTGTAAAACCTGCTTTTATATTTTACGTTAAATGCTTCGTTGACATAAATGAAATGTTAAATGGGACGCATATTTTTAACCACAGATCTATTGTAAAAACCAGTGAGATTAAATAATAAATCAAATGTATGGTCGCTATGTCACTTGCATATTCCCGGAATATTGGCATACCGTTTGAGGTCCATAACTGTGATGTATCCCTTTCGGTCACGATCGATGTTCATAAACTTTGCGATGTACTCATCCATCTCCTTCTTTGTGAAGGACATTGTTGATCGTTGTTCCTTTGATTCCTTGTTAACAGCGCCACCCATCTGCGTATTGAGGAACTTGGTGGCCTTTTCGATTTCTTCCTTCTTTCGCTTATTATCCCACTTCAGCTCTTCAGCCATAATGTCAACGATACGCGGCAGGCACTCCTGGGTCGCCTGAACGTGCAAGAAGGCGAGACGCAGCCGACGTGCGATAACATCGACGGCGGTATAGGCATATTCTTTTAAGACGGCATATCGGACCTGAGTTAAGAATCGCAGTCAAAAATTGCATTAGACCCCGCTAATCAAGGATACAATTGACGAGAATCCAAATAGTGGACAAACTCCGATGTGGTGATGTTCATAGGGCAACTACGTGAGAATCATCGCGTTGGACTGCCGCGAATTTGATCTTTATGTAGTGCTCGAGAGCTAGTTGAGTGAAGTTCTTATGATGTATAAGTTGTAAAAGGTTTGAGTAGAAGGCGTGAGCTTGTTACCTCAGCTTCAATATAAGGAAACTCCTCATGAAGCCTGCGGCCAACAATAGGCGAACGTTTGCCAGTCAGCGCAGCCAACTTGGCCACGGAAAAAGCGCGATCTCCATAATCTGATGCTAGATGTTTTGCCACCTAAAGTGTTGCACAGATGTTGAAAAAGAAATGTATGTATAATTAATTTTGATTGAGACTGATTAACATACGGGCGTATAATCGTTTAGCAATGCTAGGCTATTTGCCTTCACTATATGCGAGAGTCACCGGATTTATAAACCAGAATAATTTTAATTGCATTCTTAGTTATTATTAGTAAGTGTTGCGCTTTTCTTTAGATATACTTTTTAGCTCCACAGACCTCGGGGTCCAGGCCGAAATCTTGTACTAGCCGAATGTACATGATGGGAGACCAGCCTGATGCGCCCTCAAGTAGGACGTGGTCAGTCTGCGAAAACGCATACTTCGGGTTCAGTGTTTCCTCACCTGGTTTTCCTGCACCATTAGGGTAGTGGACAACAAAAATTTAATTGTTACACCCAGTTTATGAAATTTCTTAGCGACACGTTACATTTAGTGAAAAACTAAATGGCCTTCTACTTGTCCTCAAAGCTTTTATCTATCCTACTCATAATGACCATCGTCCTTATTTAATAAATACTTACGTGATTTAATACATTCGTCCACAGTTTGTTCAGCCATCTCTCTGTATGTGGTCCACTTGCCACCAGCAATAGTTACCAATCCTGAATCGCTGACTGAAATGATATGGTTTCGTGCGATGGACTCCGTTTTTCCAGCCTTAGACTAAAATTCAATACGTTATGTATTTAATAACATTAATAATGTGAAAGGGATAATAGAAGTTGATTATAAATAAGAATTAGACTTAAAAAAAAAAACTGTATTTCTTTATATTATGAATGATTAGTTAAAAAAGCTTGCTTCTAGCGTCTGCTAACTACTGTCGAATTACTCATTTTTCAGGTGCACTCGTCGACTGGGCAGGACACATCCGCACAATACCCCGTATTCAATATGATCCTTTTGCGAGAAATTGCAGTCTGTAAGCTTCTAAGCCCTATTTAAAAGCAAACACGTGGCTAATTTTCTGTTTGATGAGTAAACCATATTTGAGGTTCACTAAAACTACATAGACACTAAGTTTTTTTAATCGCGCAACGCCTACTCATATCGCAATTTAGGGCATCCTGTCAAGATCTTCATATCATTTGTAAATAGAAAATCTAATTTTACCTTTTCTCTTCCCCCCAAGTATTCCGCTATTTTTTGTGCGTGTTGTACCAGAAATTGAAAAAAAATCGCGTAGAGCAAATTGCCAGTACAGAACCGACCTGTTTGCGTCCTTTTACCTTCTTGCTCAGGTCGAGAACCAAAGGCCGGATGCCGGCCCAGGCCGAAAGAACATCTCCTCGGCGGACGTGAACCTCCGGCGAGAGGTAGTTGCGGATCTCTTTAAGAATAAACTGGATGTCGTCTTCAGTTGGCGCAGGGCTGAAATTTAAAGAAACAATGCAACGTAAGTTTATGTGCGAACTTTGCTAAGTTGGGTAATAACACAAATACTTGAACTAAACTAATTGATTGATTGTGTCAAACGTAACACTGAGGTGAGAGATTGCGAATTTGTAAAATTTTATTGAAACAAAGCACTAATTTGATCATTTAAAATACAAATAATATCGCAAAATATACATACTCGTGAGTCAGTTCGCAGGGCTTGTCTGTGGTACCAGCAATCGTTTGACCTTGCCAGGGCAAGAAAAAGATTACACGGCCATCGGAGGTCGCTGGGTCAAGGAGACCCATATTCTGAGGACTGTAGTACGAAGGTAAGACTACGTGCACCCCCGAGCTGCAAAAGATAAACATAGCCAAAAAAAGCAATGGTTTTATATATACGTTATAAGTAGCGAGGCAAACCTTTTCAATGGCACGAGAACTGTTATTTCGAATTGGGATGCCTTTAAACTGCCCGTTAAACTGTTTTTCAAAGTGGCTTCAACATTTCGTAGACGATACAAGCTGTGTTTATGACAAGTTGTGTGGGTTCATGAAAGTGTAGTTCACCTTAAGAAATACAGAAATGTTCAGGTAGGCGTGTTAGTGAAATCGCCATTTCGTTACTAAGTTCCACGAAGGATTTCACGGCGTAGCTATAACGCTCAGTTTCAATATATCAGGTATTCAAATATTTTGATAGTGCGTGACAACTGGGTGCTTTTTTGTAGAATCGTAGAATGCCTTGAGATTTCACTGAATGGGTTTCACATTGACCAAACGATAACTGAGCGAAAAACAAATTTCGATATAAAGCGACCTCCATCTCATTCTCACGGAACCCATGTGGAAAAAGTACCTACCGAATGAAAGCCTTGCTCGGTCGTGGATAGGGATAAGGAAAAATCCGGTGGCTTAATAATGTGTCGTGGGGCTTCGCCTAGTTAGCATGGAAAAGGACTGATTGAAAAAGCGAATTTTACGACCGTAGCCTTCGTACTCGATTAATACACCTTTTATATTCCAAACATACCTCGGCTGGCAGATTTTTTTAACATTTGGCTCGTCCATTATACGGATGTTGTCAGTAAATGGGCCTGTTGCGTTCACAACGCACTTGGCGCGCACTTCAAAACATTCTCCGCTAGCCTCGTCTCGACAGACCGCTCCACGGGTTCGTCCGTTCTGCAACAGCATTTAAAGGACTGCAATTTAGTTCGCCCAATTTAGGTGCGCCCAGGAGGCACCGATTGAATAATTCCAATCGTACCTAAGTAAGACATTTTCAAATCACCGCTAACTAAAACACGACACAGTCATTAAGTTCAATAATTGGAAAAAAAAAAATAGTCTAAACGATAAAATTGCTCTACTAAGGATTCGTTCTGAAAAAAAACCCTTTAAAGCAAGCAGATGTCATGGTTCATAAGATGAACTGCTCAGCATATTGTCTCTGTCACCTGCATAGCGGATACATGTCTTAAACGACGGATTAGATGCGTTTTTAATAAAGTAAGTTTTCGGAAAAAAACAGGTTTGACGGTTTCGTGTTTGGATATGCAGGGTGAACGAAAAAATAATTTTCGTTATTCCTGTATTTCAGAACTTTTACAGCTATAATCGAAACGATACTTCTAATTACTCAAACGTAGTTAGAACAAGTAGATCCCCAGTTTGGATTCAATTTTAGCCACATGATTACACGACCAATTGTATCCACATCTCTCTATGTCTCCTAACTAACATTTAGGCTGGAATTGCGTTTCGGGTATCGGTAGATTTCATCGGCAGACACCTCACTGCTTCATTATCGCGGGGCGTGATCGCTTCTACTTGTTAACGACGTTTTTTAGCGAAAAATTACCTGCATTTGCTAAACAGGTGGGCGAAAATCAGGCGACTTAGCAGTACAACCAATAGCTTTCAACCGTTATCGTAGTAAAGGTAGGGTTAGCAAGATTTTGACTCATAGCGCACAAGGACAACCTTTGCGAATAGGTTCTCAGAATTGAGCCGCAACGTAATCCCAATTGAGAAGTAAATACAGATATCTGTAGGCAATAGTAAACATGGATACGTAAGCGTAGATAGATCACATACATGGGCCATCACACACGTGGCCAGTTCAGGGTTGTGATCAAGTGAAACGGTGACAGCTCAAGAGCCTGCAGCAAAAACACTAGAGAGTGACAGCGTAACCACTATATCCACTAATGGGAAAAATCGCCGTGAACGGAATGCTATGTCCATATGAGTGCCATTCGAACAAATTTAAAAAGTCGATTTTGGTTTTATATGAATTATATTGCATCGATTTGTGTACTTGTGTTTCTAGCTCAATTTACACACCTCGGCTTTTACTAATTGTAGCAAGGGAAGCTTTAAATTTGCCCACGCTTGTTTTCTGCAGCAATCTTCAAAATGATTATATTGCGAACTTAAATGACATTACACTGCAGGATATATCAAAAGGATTTCCGATGGTCTTCCTTTAAGTCAACTTTTGGCAACCCCATCTTGCAAATGTTCTGCAGACACTCAACTCTATCTACGGGAATAATACGAAAAATTCACTGAATTTCTACCTGTATGGAAACACTTCCACAATGGAGTATCAAACCAACCATCTTCCATTTTTAGCCAGCATCGATCCCTTATTAATGTTCGCTTTCCAATTACAGCCAAAGCATTCAACCACCTCCAAAAGCGTTCTAAACCAATAACGTGAAAATTGTTAATACCGTCCGCTAAGAGTAATCTAACACAGGATTTCATCGAAATACCCTTGGCATCTGGCACAACCTGATATAAACCTATGGGGCAAGGCGTGTATCGGTAATCATAGGAACGCGAAACACTACGCGAATTGGTTTATGCGATACGACCTTGCGGGATAGCGAGTCATTCAGTATTCACCGAAGTACTAAAGGGCATTCTTTATAACGAATTTCTAGAAAGGGCTGTATCATTTATAAATGACACGCCCTGCCCATCGGCTGTGATATATTCTATAACGAGCAATTTGAATTATGTCTAGCCAGTTGCAATGTTGACTATGAAAATATTTGAGTACTACTTTGACGTATATAACGTTATGGAAAACAATGCAAGCCATTCTAAAACAAACGGTTCATCTCAGGCAATATATTGAAGCCTGACATTACCTTTTGTTTTGTTGAGTCCCTTTATTAGGACATGAAAGAATTTTGTTAAGTAGTAGCTTCCGAAAGGTAGAGCGTGGCATGTTATATACGCTTCTGGTTATGTGTGATATGGCCAATACGCACAGCACTATGTCACCTAATTTAAAAATGTCTAATTAAATCTGCAGCTCATCAATCTATCGTCGTTTCGAACGATTTTTGTCAAAACAGCTAGTAATATATTCGTTTTCATTTGTTCGTTTGAATTTAAAAGAAGAATGCTTTAAAAATAGATTGGTGGACACTAATTGCGGATAATCGAACCATCTTAATTTCTCCGAAAGCTATTTCGGTTAACGTCACTTCGGACTGCTCGGTAAATATAGGTTGTCATGATAATGATTTGAAAGGTCATCGAATAGGAATTCTCAGACCTTAATGTTATATTATGTCAAAAGGCAAATATGGCGATAATGAATGAAACGGCTGAGCTTTTATTTGTAGCATTATCCATTACGGCATATCTACACCGAATCTTCCCGTTCTAGAGAAAGCCACACTTAAACGGCCTTTACATATATTTTTCGTATCAGTTGAGGATGCGCGTTTCACAAACTCTTTAAGCAGTATCATAACTTGCATAGATCATCCCTCAGCTATACCCTTTCCAGCTATTCACTGCACTCAGTATCTAATGAGACTGATCGACGTACGTTCGCCGTAGTGGAAAATTACTCCGAGAGATCGACGTGACGCTACACTAAACTGCATTACCAAGCACGGATGGAATTAGCCACTCTAATCACAGTGTTCAGGACCTAAGGAAGTCCCGCGCTCCAAGTTCAAGAAGTCCAAACGCTAAATGTAAAATATAATGGCAAAAAAGTGGACTAAAATAGAATTTTTAAACGACGACAAGAATGGAAGGTGTATTACAGTGTCCTCCTCAGGACTCATTTGTCCTTGCCCGCCATTCTAGGCAGCAGTGCTTTAGGTCAATCATTGGATCATGCAGTACAAATATTGCTCGTGGTGATGTAAGACGCTATAACGGCTGACTCGGCTTATCATACCCCACAGAATGCCAAACGCATCAGTGCGAACGGTCGGACTCAAAGCAACCTTCAATGAATCCTTGACACAACCTGTTAGCTATCACCAGCATGCGCAGTCATTGTTTGACGTAACGACAATATTGATTGCACTACTTTTTCTCTTACATTTCTGTCGACATCGATAAATTTTATTAGGTCTTCTTAGGTAGACTAGTTCTAGAGTCTCATAAGAAGTCTCATAGAGAACTCATAGGAAGACGCATATAGTTATGGTCTAACTTTTACGCTCAATCAACTAAAGTTTACGAACAGTTGTAGTTTTTTTGAGGTTTTACAAACCAAAAAATATCGGTGTTATCAAAGGATTTACCTGTGACGAAAAAAAGGTCGAATAGCTTTACGCCAGCTGCACAGTGGGGCGATTTTTCGTGGTGTCCTTCATTCCAGATAATTTTGTGCTAGTCTAATCCAATTATACTTTCAACGATTATGTGCTAGAAGATGATTCCTTAGACACAATAACTAGACTGGCCATCTCTGTTGACATTGTAACAGTCGTAAGTCAGCGTTTTGAAGTGCTGCGCTGGGCGTTTTGAAGTGCTGCGCTGGAGCCATCAAGCACTGCTACCGTATTGTACATGCCCTGAGACGATTTGTCGCTTAATGTTGATAATAAGCCAAACTATGATGTTTATTGCAAACAATAACATAATATATTTCAGTGGTTTATGCCCGTAGCAGTAGGTGCATAGTGACTGGTAAACGAAATTAAATAATTGCAATAGGCCACTCACATAAAACAGTATTATGCTCCAAATGAGAACCGGTCCTACTGTTCTTCTAATCAAAGTAATTGCTGTAATGTGCAAATGTGCTATAATAGTCAAGCTCGATAAGGGTATCGTTGTATAAAATAGCAACATAAGAATAATAACATTTCGCGAGGAAAATGATGGGGAAGGTTTAGCAAAAATTAACCGTCTAAAAATTAAGTTCCGAGTATAATGACGTCTTTGCTGGTGTTTTACGATTAACTAGAAAGTCAGGCTCTAGACATCTGAGGCCTTCGTCTTGAGTCGCTTGTAGTGAAGGTACGGTTTAAAGCCAGAAGAGATAATTTATCTCTTCTGGCCTTAAACCATACCTTAGTCCTTAGTCCATGAATAGGACATGAATAAGTTAAACAGCGATAGCCATCAAAATTTAAAAGTTCCGAATACTGGTCCGAAGTTGGGCGACTTTAGTAAATGAATTTCCCACTTAAAACCTCCGTCCCCACTGTTTGAAAATCACATTTTCGCTGAAAAGCACCACTTTATATTTTCTATTGAAAAATTTTTCAACAAGTGCAATACGTGCAACGAATAGAATGTGTAATCTACAGCGCCGCAGGACTGACGTCTTGCAGGTGCAAATAATAGTTACGTGAGCCGACGGAGGTTGACTGATTCAAACTCCACCATTGGCATATACCATGCAACTTAAGAGACGCTATTGTTGGTTTGAGGATTGCAATGCGATGGTCGATGGGTAGTTACGTACCGCTACGCACTGAAACCGTGCTTTCGGCCATGGCTCCCAATACAAGCAACTGACGATAATGGAAATTTCAGCTTTGGACTATAATGACTGAGCTAACTGTGTCAGCAAAAAAAAAGATAGTTTTCATTAATGTTTTTTTATTAGTGGTTGACCAATCGAATAATGAGTACCTAAATTCTTACAATTCGAATGTATATACAACTAAACTAATAAAACAACTAAAAAAATTTGGTAAGTACAAACGTCTGGAAGGGTACAACGTCAGTCAAGCGTAAAGTTAAATAAGGTATGAGACGATTTCGATTCGACGACTTATTTTTGAAAAGGCAGATAATTTAGTTAATAAAGGCACGCACAAACCGACGTAAATGGGACTTATTTATTCTGATCTCGTCTCAGCGCAGCTTGGAAGAGATACCCACGAGCGGATCATATGGACCGTAATATCTAATAGGATATCAACATGCCATAGGGTAGATATGGTTAATTACACTGCCTGATTCGCATTTCTCTGCTACGAAAATTAATAGAAGTAGTAATGACACTAATCGAAATGTAACAAGCGAAATCGTGTGTACGGACTACTAGGAGTAATGCAGTGAATGATAAATACTTTCATAAAATTATTCGGCATACTACACACATATAATTTATGTTTCTAAAGCCCATACTAGCAGGTGTTTCATATAGCTAAATGTTCGGAAGGCAAAACTTTACCTAACGACTGAATTCTGATAGAACCAGCTTCCAATAAGGAAATGGCCTTTGCAGTGCCATGGTATCCTTTAGCCTCGAAATGTCAATTCAATGAAGGAAAGATTTGAGTACAAGGAAAACAAACAGACGCTAACTATATTTATAAACCAATAAGTAGAACAAGAATCGACAAGCAACGGCTAGACATGTGGGGCCGATTATACCAGGCTTTTGGAAGTAGGGGCAACGTCTCTTCAATTCACACAATTCATAAAAGAATAATCACACAACGTTGTTGCAATTTTAGATAAGCAATCATGTCTAATGAGGAGGACAGCGGTAAAACCGACCATAATGTCAAGCGATGTGTACCACAGCAGTCAAGTAAATTAATTCGAAATGGCCAATTCTTGTTATATAATCACGACCTGTCAAATATAAAGTGATCTATTGTTCCGTATCTTAACGGTCCTTAACTATTATTATTGTGCAATAACTATATCTAAACAAATGTTCTGATAACATGATCTGCTTGTTTATGTGTAATTCTTGAACAACAAACATTCAAGCTGTTTTCAAAATGTTTATCACGACCATCTCTCTCAGTGTCTAAACAGTTCTCGACCTGGGCCTGACCGCCAAGTGAAAACCTGGCATACAGCCAAATTACAGCGTTTGTTCTGTCTAGTTGTATCTAACCTGTGTCCCAAGATCAGTGTGACCGTCTAAAAGAATACCGCACAGCAATAAGACAAAACAATGGGCTAACGAAGGAACCCGTTCAGTATGCGTGACCCGTGGTGCGCAAGAGAGACGGATAGATACAGACAAAACAATGTTAAGTAAATTTAGTATAAAACGCAAGTACGACGCAGAGACAAACACTGGTTGATACTATAACTAAACGTTGCTGGCCCGAAGGACAAGAGAGGCTCAAGGTGCATACTGTTGCTGCTATTGGCACAATTTCCGTAAATGCAAGTGATCTGACTGTTTCAAAAAACACACGCACCTTGTCCTTTATGAGGTTAAGGACCCGAACGTGGTTGGCAACGTTGGCTCCAAATTTTGCCGCTGTTAGTGCTAATGAGACACACACACGTGAGTCGTTATGCGCTCCGTCGTAGTAAACCAATGCACCACAAAGTCGTTCCTCCTGGAGCATCGGGAACAATTCGAGGGCACGTTTTCTGCTGAGGAAATAGCTCTTCTTAAGGCACTGTCGACCGGCGACCATATCATAACATTTAATTCCCACCCAATAGTAAGGTACCTGCCACCATCGGTAGACCGGCAGCATGATCGGCAGTGCGTCCGCGAGATGGGGCGCCGCTCTGAGCAAATTCGCGCGTTCATTCAGCGCCTCCTTCACCATGCGGTACTGTTCGTAGTCTAGATTGAACACCGCTTTCTGAAGATAGCGTACGCCGCCATGAATTAGCTTGGTACTCCGGGATGATGTTCCAGAAGCGAAATCATCCGCTTCGACAAGTGCCGTCGACAGGCCACGCGTGATCGCGTCAAGTGCAACCCCCGAGCCTGTCGCTCCGCCTCCAATGACCAGCACATCATATTCTTTCGTTTTCTTAAGCGCCTCAATCTGTTGAGCGCGTGTTGACAACGTCGTACGGGGCGGTACCGTAGATAAACTACTGGCAGCGTATAAGGTAGAAATACCCGGCACGCTCAGGTTCCCTTCCTCCCCAAGCAGATTATAACTGAGGTATCCGACGGCACCAGCACCTACCGCACCCGCGATCACTCGTGCCCCGAGCATCATTCCCTACCAACTACCTTTTAATGAGCAAGTGGCACGTTCGAATTTCGCGTCTGACACGACTGCAACGATTATACCCAGCAGGCTCAAATCACACCACACTCACAGATTCTCCACACCACGACAACTCACGCACACAACTGCCTCGAATTACGAGTTTACCGGAGCGAATCCCTGACTCGCCACCACCACTCTAAGCCGGCAACTACTCTGCAATAGCACAGTCGCGATAGTGGTTACGCTATTGCGCCAGCAGCAACAAGAGTAGTCTACCGTCACACGACTCATACAGCAGACATATGCAAGGTCACCCAGTAGCAGCAACTACTATGGGCAATTTCAGCAACGGCGACTATTTTACCACCGTCTCTGCGCTGCACACAAACGGCACAGACCGCAGGCGAAGGCAGATAGGGATATACACGCTGTCCTCCCGCTTGAGACCGTCTTTGGGCGTGAGAGAATGCAGATAGCAGTATTACCGCGGCACAGTAGCCGCGTCGCAAGAGGTGGCCTAACGGGATGGGACCGACTGCCCACAACACAGCTAGCTCAACTCGCGACGACACTGGGTATAAGCAAGCGGCTCGGAGCACAGCACAGAAGGGAAACTCCGTGGATATAGAAGCAATCGAGTAGTCATGCCAGACCGCGGCTATCAACGGTGCCAGCCACAGCGCAGACTCGGACGGTCGGTGCTTTCCCTCGTTGATGGAGAGAAACCCTCACTTGGCCAGAACTACCCTTTCTTTCTAAGCTGCTGCTGCTGCTAAGGTCCGTGACTGCGCCGGTCCTTGAACGGCCGTCCGCTGCTCGGAAAACCAGTTTGAGTAAACACGGCACGCTTTGCGCTAAAAAATGCCGAGGGAAGATTTGCTTTAAGCCAGGATTTTTGTAAATTACCGTACGTTATGGAATTATTAATAACATGTTACATTTTTCTTCGCATTGGACATAATTCACAGATTAACTGAGGCAGATTATGAACAGATAAATTACTTGAAATGGTCCACCAAATCCGAGTGCTTATCCTTTCTATGAACGGATGAGCCTACAAGATATGGTAAGGGCGGGCTCGATGGCGCCACAGAGAGGAAATGGAAAACCATTAAGCAGTATCTTGTATAGCAGCTATCCAAGATGCTGATCTATCACGTATTCTTTACGGAAAATGAAGTTTTGTCTGATTCAAAGAAACCGAGCCAGATGAGCTGAGACTTCTCAGAGTCAAACAAAAATGTCTAAATTTAAATTCTTAGATTGCATTTTACCCAGATCCGGTGCGAATTGGGAACTTCGTTTGTAAGTAATTTATGCAAGTTCGTGTTCTATCGGAAATATTTAAATATCGAATTCAACTGAATTAAGCATTTACTGAACTAGATTTTTTAGCACTTTGTAATGGTGTGTTCGAAACGGAGGATCATTAATTCGTATTTGATTCTGTAAGTCTCAACTTCGATATTACTATACTCGCTATATTGCTTCACGCTCGTGACAGTTATCTTGAATGAGGTTTGTCGTCAAGAGAAATTAATGCTGCACAGCAAAATTCTGTAGTAATCAAATGCTGAAGAAATAACAAGAGGACAGAAATGGATTTAGAAGGCATTTAAACATTTTAAATAGAGTGAAATGCATTTCAGTAATTCTGACTCCGTTAGTTGATTATTTGGGGTATCTTCGTCCAGAGAATAATCAGAAAACCCTATGCCGAAGATTCAATTTCTCGGTCATGCTAGAAAATGGAATTTGCTTTCACAGATGCAAAAACATAATTTTCAGAAACTTGCTGCCTTTTTCGTTTTAGGGTAATTTTTATCACATGAAGCATTATTTAACATTTCAAGTTCCTTGGTAGAGCACGGGTTTGTTCCGTTTGGCATTAAGCACATGTAGTGATACGCATTTCGCAAGCATCTTAAATACGCACGAGCTGAAGAAGGTGCAAGCTTGGAATTTATTACAAGTACTGCAGCTGCGAGTACTGTGAGTGGCTAACGAGGGCGCACCGTTGCACTCAAGGCAAAGATTACTGGAGATAGGTAGTTTTTGAACAAGCAACTCCAGACAGTATTGAGTATCCGATCATTTAAAGTTAGCAGCAAAAGCTGCTATAGTGAGGTCTGGCCATATGTATAATGGAAAATATACCCGATCAATAGCGTTTAATTTTTAATTTCGAATTTATAGAGAAACCTCAAATTTATTTCGTTTTTTAAGTATCTCTTTCTCTATTTCTTTGCCCACATTCTTAATACCTCTTGTGTCTAGTTTTGTGATTGAAAACTACAGAACTAATTTAATAAACATTAAAATCATCGGCGTGCTGGATTGAACGGCTATATCTGGAGATGAGAAAACAGGAGTCGCCAATTCAAGCCCCGCCAATGATATGTCTTGCCACAGACAAGCGTTAATAAATAGAAATTTCAAAAATAGCTATTGTCTCACAGTGTAGTTTAATTAGTTTTTATGTAAATAACGTACCTGTGGAACGATAAATAGTTCTATTGATACTTCAGTATCATTCCCTTCCACGTGATTGACAGTAGTTTTTCAAACGGGCGGAGAACACCCTTTTGTATGTATATTTGTTGACTTCAAAGCATTTTCACGAAACAAGTTCACGTTTAGCTTGAGTGCCTATGATCGTATTCTGAGATGTCCGTGCTACTTTTTTACATGCGCATTCAACTTGTATTTGGAATAGTCTATAATACACTTAAGCTGTGAGCATTATAGATTGCGCTAAAGAATTTGCAATCTACTAATCAAGGAAAAAATATTTAACATTTGCTGTGGTCTCTTTCTTAAAAGTGTATTCGATAGTTTTCGTAAAGCTGCTGATAGAAAGAAGCACATTAACGATAACGATTTTGCAGCCATATGATAATTTAATGCACGATAACGATTTTGCCACCATATGATAATTTAATGTCCAATGACCGGTCTGTGTGAATCAGCACGCATATATGTTTGTGTGGCGCATGCTTACATTATCAACGGCCCTAACAAATTCGACTGCCCCTACAATATCCCCAGAAGGTTCATCGAAGGCCGCTAGGTAGAATAGGAACAAACTCATGTAAGCAGCAAAAACTGACGTAGTTGTGTGGATAAGAAGAAAGCGACTGTCTCCCCCGTAATAGCGTAGTGGGTAACATATTTGCCTACTAAATTTAGAGAAAAGCGATGGTGTTCTGGTTTTTAATCCGGATGCAAGTCCATATTGTACCGTGCTGAAAGCCAAAGCTCTGTAGCCATGCTGGGTTGCTTAACGACCGAGCGTAGAACACGAAAAACAGCTATGTCAGTGGGTGGCCTATATGTTAGTTTGTTTTAACACTGCAAAAAAATTATGAGCCAAAACTTCAATACAGAAAGCGATTCAATAGTGGGTTTCTTGTGGAGAATACCAATTCAGTAATCAAGAAAAAAAACGTCTTTATCTGAACCTTCCAAACAGCTATTCTGAATACCGATGCCCCATATCTAAACAAACCTATTCCTTTAAAATACTCTATAAGAAGCTACTTGACAATGACATTTAGGTGAATTAAAAGAACTGCTAACTATAGGCTTAATAACGTTGAAGAGCGACAAAAATTGGAAGATTATGAAAAATTCCAAGCTTTTATTATGAAAATGCACTTGTTCCTAAAGGTTTATCAAATAACGGTGGAAATGAGTTATAAAGAAGCGAACGTGTGGAAGAAAAGCTAACCTGTTTTTGATATCTAACGGTTTAGGCCTACAAGATCTCAGAGTTTAGCGAAAATTACACTAGCTCCAGTTAAATGATATATTGTATATACGTGAAATGCCCTTGCGTAAACCTATTACGTAGTCAATAAGTACTGGTGTACATCAGAGAACTAAAAAACAAAACGCCTGGTGGCTCTCCAAATTCGATGAACTTTGTGAAACGCTCTCAAGTTCAGTAGTTATGCGATACTCAGTTGGTGTAAACAAAAGCTGCTGTAACTCCAGTTCTCTACACGTTCATAGTTATCTGTTTGAATGCTTAAATTTGTATACGGTGAGTATTCCCATTCATCCCAAAGCTCAGCTGTGGTTGCATGGAGCGATCCGCATCCACACGGGAATGAATGGTCGAAAATACGATCTTTAAAGCTTAGTGTATTAACGTTCTGAGTTTGAATTACTGAGGATTTTACGCGACGACTTCCAAAAGGCTATAGGCATCGTTATTTCTTTGTTTACTGGGAAAGGTTTGAATCTGTTGGCTTGACGTTGCATTTTGCGCGCTTCATAGGTGCAAAGGATAAGCCTTTGATGAATTTCTCTATATCAACTAAGGCCAGCCTAGATTATGTAGTAATTCCAACTGGTTTGACGAACGCATCACCGTCTGAAAACTTGTGGATTTACGAAATCTGCGGATATTTGGGATTCTCGAAATCACTGAACCCATTGATTGCTGCACGCGCCCACTGCGATCATCCGTAAATAGCTAGCATGCGGAAATTACCTGTATCATTTTCACCCAGATGCGGGACGAATCATTTTCACCCAGATGCGGGACGAATGCTGATGCCTCTAGCATACTCGTTGTATTTAAATCACAGTACACAAATGATTAGACAATAAATAATAACATTACCTATAAACACAACACAATTTTTCGCATTACGTATCGCCTTTACAGGATTTATTAATACTATAATGTCATAATTATGTTATAGATATTTTGTATGCATTTAATACAGCGTCACTACCGTTATGGCAGTGAGATAGTATATACACGTTCTACTCCAAGGAGAGGATTTGTCGTCTTTGTCAATGAGACAAATTTGTCACAATTTAGACGCTAGCAAGATTGATCTGCCTAAGATCAATCAAGAATTAATTCTCTGAATTAATTCATTTCAGACTGCCTACGTTTAAGCATATCAGCACACAATAAGGTTAATATATTTCATAGGTAGATATTCACATGATGACCGACCTGCTTGGACGCATTCGCAAATAGCCCGAAGATTAACGACCACTCCCATCCGATTAGACATCTTATAGGAAAAAGTATGGTGGACTATCCCCAACTGGTACCTTCGCTTCATTGACGGTTATCTAGACGTTTAACACACGACATTATAATTCATTTATGATGGCTGATTGCCCACTAATAGTAGCCTTTGAGACAGCCTGTGCCAAGCACGTTCTAATGTAATAATACTACTTTGTCTTAACACCATATATTATTGAAACTACGTGAGAGGACATTCAAATAATGATACGTTCACATACTGTTTACATATTCCCATATTCAAACAAGGTTATCTAGGAAACTGTCGAAACTGGCATTTCCCAGGATATATACTTCAGTCAATTCAAACTATAGTCTCGCCTCCTCCTTCCCACACTCCACTATTACTCACGTTTGTTGCAAATATTCTTCATATAATGCCAACTTGGGTTGCAACCAGGCTTAACAATAAGCTTTCAATATGACGAACTTGGAAAAACATACTACCTACGAAAATGCAGCGCCGGAGTCAATAGCAGAAAAAGAAGTTGAAGAGGTCGCAGCTACAGCACTAATAATGTGGTAAAAAATAATTGCATTAATAAGTAAAGCACAGAGGCTAAAGCAGCTCTTGTCGACGCCCTTATTACTCTTCGGTCAAAACACCAAATTACGTTGCTACATGCTTTTACATGCCATATCGCCTCTTATGCAGATAGGTACCCTTAAGGTTGACGCCCAATTTAAATCAAACAAATAATGTTGATTTAAAGAGGTGTGCGTTAACCTACTATTAACCAAAAAGCTACTTATTGGTATCTAATCACGTTTTGGGAAGGTCATTTAAGCGGAAAGGTTACCACTGTCAAACAAAAAGACATCGTACATCTCAGCGATAACTTGTCGCCCCCCAAAATAGCGGTTGTGCAAAGCCTTAATAGCCATATGCATTTCTGACGTTTTCGAAAATTCGACGAAAATTTTAACCTCAATTTGAGCGTCCTCTTCTTCACCTTGTTTCTCCTTGTATATGGTTACCTTGTTCACTGTGCCGAACTTGCCGCACTCTTCTGAGATCTCCGGCTCCAAATCTTCGTCCACCTCGTCCTCGCCGACCATATTTCTGTAGGGAAACGCAAGAATCGATATAATGTTAGATCTTTCCTTACGTTTAAATGTCCCTAAAATCTCTGCGAAAACAAATGTCTATTAACTATGATGAGAAGTCGACTAGCAATACTGAGTTCTGATGAGGTTCTTTTGATTTACTCAATGTGGCCATACCTGAGAATCATGACGCACTGCTCACGGGTCTTGGTACGCATGAGTTTCTTCATGACGGCCAGCCGGGCCCCGCCGCCCTTGATCGCTACGTCTCGCTCGGTGTCCTCGGAATCACCGGGCGGTAAAGGCAGCTCACGGCCATCCTCCAGAGACTCGTCTAACATAGGCTTTTTGGTCTCTGGAGGAGAACCCGTCGATGCAGTCGGCGGTGGAACGGGCCCCGCCCCACCAATAGGCGGAAGCGACGTTAGAACAGTTGGTGGGGGAAGATGGACCTTCGGCTTGCCATCAGCATCAACTTTAATAGAGAGTTGGCCAACCGAAAACACACGTTAGGACGGAAATCGTCGTTGTATTATCTGCCTAATACTGAATGTTATCTTAACACTTCAAAAGACGTCGTCATCTCAACTAGAAGTTCTACACGTGCGGATGGGTAAAAAGTTGCAATGAACAGCAGTAATACTGCAATAACATTTGATCATTCTCCACTTGCAAGAGAAGACGATCTAAGGACTGAAATAAATATTAACACAATTATGTACGATTTCGCTGTTAAAATCTAATCTAGCAAACTTCGAAATCAAATAACTTTTGACCTCGCTCGGCTAAAATGATGGTTTCTCAATTTGTGTTAGAGGTTCTTTTCGTTATTTCTACACGCTTGTCCCAGTGTCATGTCATTCGCGCTCCTGTACGTAATTTCTCTATATATGGCTCCTTGAAATTGATATGGGATACGTTTGTCAGCCAATTCTCTCAGGCTCCAGCTTCTTTCAGGGCGTAGAAAGCTTCGTAATCAGACGGATTTAGACCAGGCGAATAAAACGTAAATCAACGTTGGATATTATTTACCCTTAATCCAATGACGGCAATGCGGTCTGGCGTTGCTAGCAAATAACCAGACCGCACGTTTTAAAACTTCGTGCCAACGATCCATGAGTATTTTGATGAAATATCGGTATTTCAATTTCGGCGAGTACGCAGCAAATGCCTTTGATATACATTACAAATGGCACCTCCACCTTACCTCCGAATTTACTTGACACTGCCATCAAATTCGATTTCTCTTCAGCGACGCCATTCTTTCGCTCGACATCTTCCTCGGGTGCAACTAGAGACAGACCCATGCTTCGTGTACGGCAACTATGCTTTAGGCGGGTTTTTCGTTGACTAAACTTCCTCGAATTGCATGTGCAATACATCATACGTATTTCCAACTAGCCTGAGGCCAATCGATCCATGGAGGACCCATTTTCTGCTCAGTTTCCGCATTTTCACTGTTTGGGTTGTAATTTACGGGCCAGAGGCCGTAAACTGTCTTCTCAGGGAAAACCTTTTAGATTATGGTAATGTAATTTTATCTTCCTAATCAGTTTGATTACCTCTTTGTTTGTCTTCAATTTCCCTTTTAAGACGTCTGCATTATTCACATACTGTCCTTTTGCATAAAGGCTTCATTCTTAATCTCTTCAACAACCTTCAATGAATTTTCGCAGCTCTGTGGCCTTTGAGGAATAAAAACTTGTCCACTGAACGATGATTTTTGAGATTAAAGAATGTTTTGTCCTGGAGTACAACCGGTTTTCACTCAGTTTAATAACACTAGAGTATTTAGTTTTCGTTTTTTAAATTCTATTTTTTTTTAATTTAAATTTCGTCTGTTAACGCCGTGTAGTTCAAAAGTTATTCAATTTAAAAGTCCGTCGGATTCTGCATGTTAAACAACCACAATCACGTCTACTAAGCTATTTTAATTCATTCTATATGACTGCCTATACACAATACAACATGTGTGATAAATAAAACCTCCTATATTTTGTCTACTCTATTCCACAGTAGCCTTAAACCTGGATTACTCACGCGTGACAAGTCCAGGCAGCAGTGGGTTGGCAGTTGGGAGCCCTGGTACAGTTGGAACGCCATTTCCAGGTTGACGGCCAGCTGTAAGCGTCCCAGTCGTTGGTATCGCTTTTGTGTGCAGTCCACTGCTTTCGAGGGCGCGAATCTTCGCAGCGGCGGCGGCGGCTGCGACCGCCGCAGCTGTGGGTAGTGGTCCAGCTTGTACTGGGGCTACGGGGAGAACAACGCCGAGACTACCAAGGGCACAATCGGATGGAGTGATGGCGCGACCTACACGCAGGAACTGGCCCCCCAAGTCGAACAGATTCATCGAAGTGATGGCATCCGATGCGGCCTGATTCGTTTCGTAGTGTATAAACCCGTATTCACGGTGTTTCTCGTGCGGAAGTGTACCCGGAGCTAGCTTGCAGCTCTTGATTTTGCCGAATGCTTCAAACACAGAGTGAATATCCGTTTCACTTAGATCCTGATGAATTGAAGCTATATAGATCCGTGACGACTGCTTGGCATCCTCCAATATCTGCTCGAGAATGGGCGCTGCTTGGTGCATATTGGAACGTCGGCCCACCTAAAAGTCAAACGCAAGATGAATACTTAGAATATTTACAACTTTGTTCGATAGAGTAGTCATAAATGGATTCTAAAGTATAATGTAATAATTCTTATGGTACACGCGTCTGGAAAATGTCAATATTATAAATTCAACCAACCTTAATGCTTCGTCCTCCCATAAAGACTCCGTTCATCTGTTCTAGAGCAAGCTGAGCCGCCTCAGGGAGCTCGAATTCGACAAAAGCGAATCCCTTATGTCTTCGCGTAACGGTGTCATACGACATGTTAATAGCCTTTATAGGTCCAAATGGTTTAAAAGCTGTGCGGACAGCGTCTTCGCGTAGCTCGTAGCTGATGCTTCCGACGTATATGCGACACATTAATACCAACGCCTGCATCGAAAAGGCAAGACTCAATGTATTTGACACATACTAAAATAATACGGCAACTACTGAGCCCGCAGTGGAATGTAGGGCTAGATTGCTATGGTAATATATTTTTAATAAAAGCAGTGAAATAAACGATTACATCACTTGAACCCTGCACTTCGTTGGATAAATTAGAACAATTTATTGTGTATAATACAAGGTAGAAAAAAAAAAAGACGGACATTAACAGAACTTAGTCGTTCCAAATATAGAGGCAAATTATTACATTTAGGATGTTCACTTTGAACCTGTGTTGTTTTTAAGAGCTATAGCTTTGGAGTACATGCCGCTAACTAATTAACTGTGGTTGGTAGGTTGCGTAATAGGTCCGCCTTTAAATAGACACACGCTATGGTTTAGCTACGAAGCTAGTATAAATTTGCCTATGAGAATTTCTTTAGCGTTTATTGTTAAAGGCAAATAATCACCAAAATTTCGCGTCTTTAAAAGGACAAAAAGCCTTATAACAAGATAAGAGGTATGTACATGTAGTTAATTCAACATTGTTGAAAAGTCCTATAAGAAAAAAAAAACAATTCAAAAATCCATACTCCACGTTGCTCTGCGAAAGAAAGGGGCATTGATCAGCGGTCGAAGCCGCGTGGCTTCTACTAGCGCCAGTGCCAGATAGGTGCGGGCACAGAATGGCACAGCTGTAAATTATATTATAGAATAACTGTTGCTGCTCTTGTGTTTGAAGCGGCTAAGGGCGGCCGCAATATTATTCAACAAAATAGGATTAGTTTACCTGATAGCGTTCAAGGTTTTTCTGTTGCTGACTATGTGCCATGGTCTGTTTGATGATGACTGTCTTGATACTCTGCTCCATGGCGTACTTTTTAGCTTTGTCAACCATTTCCTTCTGTTCGGGTGTGAGATCTGGCATTTGGAATGACCTAATTTTCTCGAGTGTCACATGGGCTTGCGCCTTCAACGCACCTGGACCCGCAAGAACCGGCCCGGTCTGGACGCCTGCAACAGCAACTATGTTAGAATTAAGATAGTAAGAATAAAGTTAGCACTAGGCAAGTACTTCACTAGACCACTGCGCTCGATACTGAAAAAGTGCGCGTCTTTATTTTAAAGCGCTCTGAAAACTTCCTTTGCCATTCTAGTGGAAAATTGGATAAACTGATAGGTACAGGTTGAGCAAAAACCGCCCAAAAAATGACGTTAAATACATTCGACAACTTCCGAGGGCCACCTGGAGTGTCACAGGATCCAGTTGACCCGTGCGGTGACTTGCTGTCTTCATCTGTTGATGATCAGAGATTCTAGGCTCCATAGATAAATCCATCGGGTACGACATCGACCACTACTGTAATTGTGGACGATAGAGAGCAGCAAAAACGGCCAGCTGCTAAAACAGCGCTAAACACAAATTGTCACACGGCATAGTTACTCTCGTTATGTTAGTAGTTGTTTAAATGCCCACCATTTTCTGCCAGAAGGCCATAGCCAATAAAGATAGGCAGATATTTATGCCAGGTACACTAATAACCACACCTGTCCATTACAATCATTAGGACTAAAAACTTCAGGCACTGACGGATTTTGTGCGTTCGAAATCAAATAGTGCTACGATTTGAAGAATGGTAGGAAAAGATAGCTCTTTGGCCCACTGCACCTTCAGGTGTTGTTAACTTTTCGAGAGTAATTCTTCTTTGTCTCCACAGGAGACAAACTGCTATGCTTAAAGGAGACGTATCCTTTCAACAAAAAACTTCAGTAAGTAATGATATTAGCAGTGTGTCCGTAGGTGCGTGCCGAGGTTTTAGCCAGAGTTTTAATATTTGAATATATACTAAAATCAGTGCATACTGCACTCAGATGGGAACGCGATTATACAATTATGGCGCGAACATCAGTCTGCCATGTACAATGAGCTAAGCCTACGGACGCTACTATATTTACTATATCTGTTTTATCTTTAGTAGTCTGTTCTAATAGCAATAAAGGCTATGAACTAGTTGTAATTTGGCTGAAAAAAATTAGCTATACAATTGATTGGAGATGCACCACGCCGGTACACGAAAGTAGCCCGTTTAAGCAGGGGTGCCTTTTTCGGTTATCCGGACCGAAAACCGAGTGCCCAGCTCGCACACGCCTTCAGGGCCGACACATCCACTGAGAAGGAAGAATTAACAACAACAGAAGATAACACAGACATACACACACAGACAGATCGCACAGATATACAACGCAAAAAGAGTTCGCAGCTGCTCAGTCGGGTGTCAATCGAGTGCGGTTCATCAGTACCAACCATCGTTCGTCAGCTGTACAGAGAAGCAGATGAATGCATCACAGATTGTCTCGTATTCGGGCACGGGATACCACCATTACCAGATGTTCTTGGCTCTCTGTATTAAAACGACAGCTCTTCGACGATAACATCGCAAAAAAAGCAAGCTACAATCATGCCATAATGACTATGCTTTTCAATATATATATATTTTACCAAGCTATATATATATATATATGTATTTAAAATAGACAATTGTTAGCCATGTTATAGAGACGTCAACGACGTTTTTTCATTATCAAAATTCCAGTGAGCCTATGTGAGCACAGATTCATAGCATTGCTTTGTCGAACGGTTTAGAGTTAGTAAGCAGAACAGAATTTATTCTCGAAGTAATTTTATAATTTCTTGTTGCTGGTATCGGAGAGATCATGTCTGTTGAGAATTGCAAAGAGAAGCGTATACGATTCGTAAGGGAACCCCGGATGTGCAGCTCCCGCCGGTCCCTAGTCGGTCTCAGACGATTGTTTCAAAGGGGGAGTTTGGCCAATCATCATCTCCGTACGCGTTTTACTGTCTCATATCCGGCCGCGTTGTCCGATCACCGTTGTCTAGTCCATTAGCGCGTTTCAAAATAACGACATTAACGAGAATATCATGAACAACAGAAGAATAAAAAAAAAACACAGAAGACAGCAACAGTACAGAACACAACAATAACAAGTCATGTTGTGTTTCACTCAATCGCTCGCTCGCTTTCTTTCTCT